>NC_071265.1:4277500-4307500 GCF_023375685.1 Ictalurus furcatus | reverse complement strand
CAGTAGTAATAGTAGTAGTATTAATAGTAATAGCAGTAGTAATAGTAGTAGTATTAATAGTAATAGCAGTAGTAATAGTAGTAGTATTAATAGTAATAGCAGTAGTAATAGTAGTAGTATTAATAGTAATAGCAGTAGTAATAGTAGGAGTATTAATAGTAATAGCAGTAGTAATAGTAGGAGTATTAATAGTAATATAAGGAGTATTAATAGTAATAGCAGTAGTAATAACAGTAGTAGTAATAGTAGCAGTATTAATAGTAATAGTAGTATTAATAGTAATAGCAGTAGTAATAGTAGGAGTATTAATAATAATATAAGGAGTATCAATAGTAATTAATAGTAATAGTAGTAGTATTAATAGTAATAGTAGTAGTATTAATAGTAATAGCAGTAGTAATAGTAGGAGTATTAATAGTAATAGCAGTAGTAATAGTAGGAGTATTAATAGTAATATAAGGAGTATTAATAGTAATAGCAGTAGTAATAACAGTAGTAGTAATAGTAGCAGTATTAATAGTAATAGTAGTAGTATTAATAGTAATAGCAGTAGTAATAGTAGGAGTATTAATAGTAATATAAGGAGTATCAATAGTAATTAATAGTAATAGTAGTAGTATTAATAGTAATAGTAGTAGTAATAGTAGTATTAATAGTAATAGCAGTAGTAATAGTAGGAGTATTAATAGTAATAGCAGTAGTAATAGTAGTATTAATAGTAATAGCAGTAGTAATAGTAGGAGTATTAATAGTAATAGCAGTAGTAATAGTAGTAGTATTAATAGTAATAGCAGTAGTAATAGTAGGAGTATTAATAGTAATAGCAGTAGTAATAGTAGTAGTATTAATAGTAATAGCAGTAGTAATAGTAGTATTAATAGTAATAGCAGTAGTAATAGTAGTAGTATTAATAGTAATAGCAGTAGTAATAGTAGTATTAATAGTAATAGCAGTAGTAATAGTAGGAGTATTAATAGTAATAGCAGTAGTAATAGTAGGAGTATTAATAGTAATATAAGGAGTATCAATAGTAATTAATAGTAATAGTAGTAGTATTAATAGTAATAGTAGTAGTATTAATAGTAATAGCAGTAGTAATAGTAGGAGTATTAATAGTAATAGCAGTAGTAATAGTAGTAGTATTAATAGTAATAGCAGTAGTAATAGTAGTAGTATTAATAGTAATAGCAGTAGTAATAGTAGGAGTATTAATAGTAATATAAGGAGTATTAATAGTAATAGCAGTAGTAATAACAGTAGTAGTAATAGTAGCAGTATTAATAGTAATAGTAGTAGTATTAATAGTAATAGCAGTAGTAATAGTAGTAGTATTAATAGTAATAGCAGTAGTAATAGTAGTAGTATTAATAGTAATAGCAGTAGTAATAGTAGGAGTATTAATAGTAATATAAGGAGTATTAATAGTAATAGCAGTAGTAATAACAGTAGTAGTAATAGTAGCAGTATTAATAGTAATAGTAGTAGTATTAATAGTAATAGCAGTAGTAATAGTAGTAGTATTAATAGTAATAGCAGTAGTAATAGTAGTAGTATTAATAGTAATAGCAGTAGTAATAGTAGGAGTATTAATAGTAATATAAGGAGTATTAATAGTAATAGCAGTAGTAATAACAGTAGTAGTAATAGTAGCAGTATTAATAGTAATAGTAGTAGTATTAATAGTAATAGCAGTAGTAATAGTAGGAGTATTAATAGTAATATAAGGAGTATTAATAGTAATAGCAGTAGTAATAACAGTAGTAGTAATAGTAGCAGTATTAATAGTAATAGTAGTAGTATTAATAGTAATAGCAGTAGTAATAGTAGTATTAATAGTAATAGCAGTAGTAATAGTAGGAGTATTAATAGTAATAGCAGTAGTAATAGTAGTAGTATTAATAGTAATAGCAGTAGTAATAGTAGGAGTATTAATAGTAATAGCAGTAGTAATAGTAGGAGTATTAATAGTAATATAAGGAGTATTAATAGTAATAGCAGTAGTAATAACAGTAGTAGTAATAGTAGCAGTATTAATAGTAATAGTAGTAGTATTAATAGTAATAGCAGTAGTAATAGTAGTAGTATTAATAGTAATAGCAGTAGTAATAGTAGTAGTATTAATAGTAATAGCAGTAGTAATAGTAGGAGTATTAATAGTAATATAAGGAGTATTAATAGTAATAGCAGTAGTAATAACAGTAGTAGTAATAGTAATAGCAGTAGTAATAGTAGTAGTATTAATAGTAATAGCAGTAGTAATAGTAGGAGTATTAATAGTAATAGCAGTAGTAATAGTAGGAGTATTAATAGTAATATAAGGAGTATTAATAGTAATAACAGTAGTAGTAATAGTAGCAGTATTAATAGTAATAGTAGGAGTATTAATAGTAATAGCAGTAGTAATAGTAGGAGTATTAATAGTAATATAAGGAGTATTAATAGTAATAGCAGTAGTAATAACAGTAGTAGTAATAGTAGCAGTATTAATAGTAATAGTAGTAGTATTAATAGTAATAGCAGTAGTAATAGTAGGAGTATTAATAGTAATATAAGGAGTATTAATAGTAATAGCAGTAGTAATAACAGTAGTAGTAATAGTAGCAGTATTAATAGTAATAGTAGTAGTATTAATAGTAATAGCAGTAGTAATAGTAGTAGTATTAATAGTAATAGCAGTAGTAATAGTAGTAGTATTAATAGTAATAGCAGTAGTAATAGTAGGAGTATTAATAGTAATATAAGGAGTATTAATAGTAATAGCAGTAGTAATAACAGTAGTAGTAATAGTAGCAGTATTAATAGTAATAGTAGTAGTATTAATAGTAATAGCAGTAGTAATAGTAGGAGTATTAATAGTAATATAAGGAGTATTAATAGTAATAGCAGTAGTAATAACAGTAGTAGTAATAGTAGCAGTATTAATAGTAATAGTAGTAGTATTAATAGTAATAGCAGTAGTAATAGTAGTAGTATTAATAGTAATAGCAGTAGTAATAGTAGTAGTATTAATAGTAATAGCAGTAGTAATAGTAGGAGTATTAATAGTAATATAAGGAGTATTAATAGTAATAGCAGTAGTAATAACAGTAGTAGTAATAGTAGCAGTATTAATAGTAATAGTAGTAGTATTAATAGTAATAGCAGTAGTAATAGTAGGAGTATTAATAGTAATATAAGGAGTATTAATAGTAATAGCAGTAGTAATAACAGTAGTAGTAATAGTAGCAGTATTAATAGTAATAGTAGTAGTATTAATAGTAATAGCAGTAGTAATAGTAGTATTAATAGTAATAGCAGTAGTAATAGTAGGAGTATTAATAGTAATAGCAGTAGTAATAGTAGTAGTATTAATAGTAATAGCAGTAGTAATAGTAGGAGTATTAATAGTAATAGCAGTAGTAATAGTAGGAGTATTAATAGTAATATAAGGAGTATTAATAGTAATAGCAGTAGTAATAACAGTAGTAGTAATAGTAGCAGTATTAATAGTAATAGTAGCAGTATTAATAGTAATAGTAGTAGTATTAATAGTAATAGTAGTAGTATTAATAGTAATAGCAGTAGTAATAGTAGTAGTATTAATAGTAATAGCAGTAGTAATAGTAGTAGTATTAATAGTAATAGCAGTAGTAATAGTAGGAGTATTAATAGTAATATAAGGAGTATTAATAGTAATAGCAGTAGTAATAACAGTAGTAGTAATAGTAATAGCAGTAGTAATAGTAGTAGTATTAATAGTAATAGCAGTAGTAATAGTAGGAGTATTAATAGTAATAGCAGTAGTAATAGTAGGAGTATTAATAGTAATATAAGGAGTATTAATAGTAATAACAGTAGTAGTAATAGTAGCAGTATTAATAGTAATAGTAGGAGTATTAATAGTAATAGCAGTAGTAATAGTAGGAGTATTAATAGTAATAGCAGTAGTAATAGTAGGAGTATTAATAGTAATAGCAGTAGTAATAGTAATAATAGTAGTAGTATTAGTAGTAATAGTAATAGTAGTTTAATAGCAGTATTCTTGGCAATTTAAAACTAATGATATATATTCTAAAGTAGGATGGCAGAATAAAATGTATGATAATTACTATGACTTATGAAAATGACATCTAGCTTCCTGAATTCATTAGGAACAACTGACTAACATTTCAACTTTGACCAAATAAATCTGACTTATAATTTAAGCCATTATCCTGCAGCTCTATCCTGCAGCTCTACCCTGCAGCTCTACCCTGCAGCTCTACCCTGCAGCTCTACCCTGCAGCTCTACCCTGCAGCTCTATCCTGCAGCTCTATCCTGCAGGCAAACACAGAACATTCACTCATTCCCCTTCAGTAAGAGCTTTATCCTGCTCAGGTGGATCCGGAGCCGAACCCTGGAACGCTGGATGCGGTGCTCATTAACAGAATAATTCACACCTAGGGGCAATGTAGCACAGCCAATCCACCTCCCGGCAGGTTAACAGGAGATGGGAGGAAACCGGAGAACCTGAAGGAAACCCACAAGCACACTTTGAGAAGCACAGCTGGAGTTGTGAGGCGTTGTGCCACGGCGTCACATAACATTATGATGTTAATGTGTGTAAATATTAATGTTACAAGTTTAATGCTGGAGCTTGGGCTGGTCACATCGTTTATTTAGAGAACACTAAATGAGTTCCTTATCAAAATCAGCTATCGGTTTACTCAAACATGGGTCAGACAGGCACGCAGAGTGAAAGAATCAACACCGAGAGGGGTGTGTCCCTCCCTCCCTTCCTCTCTCTCTCACTCTCTCTCTCTCTCTCTCTCACACACACACACTCACAGTGAAACCAGAGGTGCGGTTAGTGTTCATGGCCTATGACATCACTGTGGCACTCGCAATATTTTTAGAACAAACAGAGTGACAGTGAGACAGAGACAGAGAGAGAGAGAGAGAGAACCACAGACAGAGATAGAGTGACAGTGAGAGAGAGAGACACACGGACAGATAGAGACGGAGAGACAGAGAGAGATCGATAGAGCGAGTGACAGAGTGAGAGAGACAAATCTGTCAAGTCCTCTAAACTCAACGATTAAACAATGTACAAAGTGAAGTAAAATACTGTACTGTTCATTTATATGTTAATGTCTAGATATTAATGCTAATGTCTAATGATTTTCAAATCCAAGCGAGGTCAAATACCTCCTTTTACGCCTTTTCATTTTTATTGATGTACAGCTTTATGAATTTGCACATCCCATAATTTCGCTCTATTTATTTTTGGTATGCTTTATCATCATCATTACTCTTATACAACAGTTCATTCCGGTCCACTAACTTGATTGGACGAGCAGCGTTCAGTATAACCGCACTTGGACGTCTCGCAGCGTGTATCAGACACGGTGAAACCGCACTTGGACGTTTCGCAGCGTGTATCAGACACGGTGAAACCGCACTTGGACGTTTCGCAGCGTGTATCAGACACGGTGAAACCGCACTTGGACGTTTCGCAGCGTGTATCAGACACGGTGAAACCGCACTTGGACGTCTCGCAGCGTGTATCAGACACGGTGAAACCGCACTTGGACGTCTCGCAGCGCGTATCAGACACGGTGAAACCGCACTTGGACGTTTCGCAGCGCGTATCAGACACGGTGAAACCGCACTTGGACGTTTCGCAGCGCGTATCAGACACGGTGAAACCGCACTTGGACGTTTCGCAGCGCGTATCAGACACGGTGAAACCGCACTTGGACGTTTCGCAGCGCGTATCAGACACGGTGAAACCGCACTTGGACATTTCGCAGCGTATATCGGACACAGTATAACCGCATTTCTAACTACTAACCACTACTAACCTCTCTCTCTCACTCTCACTCTCGCTCTCTCGCTCACACTCCCACTCTCTCGCTCACACACTCTCACTCACACTCTACCGCTCACACTCTCTCACACTCTACCGCTCACACTCTCACTCTTTATCGCTCACACTCTCACTCTCTCACACACTCTCTCTCACACTCTATCGCTCACTCTCTCTCACTCTAGCGCTCACACTCTCACTCTAGCGCTCACACTCTCACTCTAGCGCTCACACTCTCTCACTCTAGCGCTCACACTCTCACTCTAGCGCTCACTCTCACTCTAGCGCTCACTCTCTCTCACTCTAGCGCTCACTCTCGCGCTCACACTCTCTCACTCTAGCGCTCACACTCTCTCTCACACTATCGCTCGCTCTATCGCTCACACTCTCTCTCTCTTTATCTCACACACTCTCTCACCATCTCCCACACTCTCACTCTTTATCTCTCACACACTCTCACTTTCTCTCTCCCACTCCACTCTCTCTATCTGTCAGTGTCTTTCTCTCTCTCTCAAGATTCATGATTCAGGTAGCTTTACTGGCATGGTAAAAGGCTTTACGTTGCCAAAGCACAGGTACCATTTACACATTTACACACTTTATACAAAAAAAAAAAAGAAAAAGAGGGGAAAAAAAGGTTAGATGAAACAGCAGCAATAAGAAGGAAAAATGATTCGTTGTATTACTGAAACGTGTTTCTGAGCGTGTTCTGCGTGTTCAGTGTCGATGTTATCGTGCCCCGGTTCCTGTTCTACTGGTTACTCTTTTGTCGTGGCAGGACTTCAGAAACGTGACGGCAGTCGGTTTGATCTCGCTGAGGTTTCTCCTAGCAGGTGTTTGTTCATGCTCGGCGTCGGATTAGTGTATGTGTGTAGAATTAGCGCCACCATGTCTGTTTCTGTCCGTGTGTGTGCGTGTGTCTGTCCGTGTGTGTGTGTGTGTGTGTGTGGCCAGGTTGTGTTCACCGAGTGTGTACGTGGTCAGGACTTCCCTTGGTTTAGGCTGGGTCACTGCGCCCAGGTGTTGTGCCAGTTTAGGGACAGATAAGGTCCTCGTGCACTTTGCTGTGCTGTTGTTTCTGTAGTGGTTTAGATTCCGATTTCTTGCTGTGGTTGAAGAATGTGACGTGGTCTGTCTGGGCTTTTGGTCTGGACATGTTTTGGATTGTAAAGTCCGCTGTGAGACCCGCTTGCTGAGGAGGCTTCTCTCTGGGGTTAGCTCCTGGTATCTCAGTGCTTTGTGATGGAGGTTCTCTGGATCACTATATTTACGTGGGCGTGGAACGTGCATGAATGAATTCTACCTGCAGAGTCTCTACTGGGGGTTTGTCACATTTACTGAACTCTTGGTTTGTGATCAGACCCCAGACCTCACGTCTGTAGAGCGCGAAGGGTTCTAGAGGAGACCGAATTGTTTTTAGCCACATTCGGATTGGGAGGTCACATTTAATAGCGCACTGTAAACAGCTCTTCTCTCTCTCTCTCTCTCTCTGTACGTCTCTCACGCTCTCTCTCGCTGTGTCTGTCTCTCTATATGTCTCTCTCTCGCTCGGTCTGTCTCTCTCTCGCTCTCTCTCTCGCTCAGTCTCTCTCGCTCTCTCTCTCCCTCTCTTGCTCTCTTTCTCACTGTCCGTCTCTCGCGTTCAGTCTCGCGCTCAGTCTCTCGCTGTCTGTCCGTCTCTTGCTCAGTCTCTCACGCTCTCTCTCTCGTGCCGTCTCTCGCTGTCCATCTCTCGCTCAGTCTCTCGCGCTCAGTCTTGCGCTGTCTGTCTGTCTCTCGCTCAGTCTCTTGCGCTCTCTCTCACTGTCTGTCTCTCACTCAGTCTCTCGCTCAGTCTCTCGCTCAGTCTCTCGCTGTCTGTCTCTCGCTCAGTCTCTCGCTCAGTCTCTTTCGCTCAGTCTGTCAGTCTCTCGCTCAGTCTCTCGCTCAGTCTCTCGCTCAGTCTCTCGCTCAGTCTCTTTCGCTCAGTCTGTCTGTCTCTCGCTCAGTCTCTCACTCAGTCTCTTTCACTCAGTCTGTCTGTCTCTCGCTCAATCTCTCGCTGTCTCTCACTCAGTCTCTTTCGCTCAGTCTGTCTGTCTCTCGCTCTGTCTCTCGCTCTGTCGGTCTCTCGCTCAGTCGGTCTCTCGCTCAGTCGGTCTCTCGCTCAGTTGGTCTCTCGCTCAGTCCTTCTCTCGCTCAGTCCTTCTCTCGCTCAGTCTGTGCCTCGCTCAGTCTGTGCAGACACACAGCATGAGATCAAAGGTCTGATGGCAGTCAAAACACACACACACACACACACACACACACAGAGCTGGGCTGCTATCTCTCTCATTCTCACTGTCTCTCTCACACTCTCAACCTGTCTCTATTACTGTCTGCCTCTCTCACTCTCACCATCTCTCACACTGTCTCATTCGCCCTCTCTCACTTTGTCTGTCCGGATGATCCTTAGCATATGAAAATCACTCAGATTTGGATTTTTAGGTTTCATTTACACTACATGTTGCACCTGCTTAAATACACTCTGTGAGTGTGTGTGTGTGTGTGTGTGTGTGTATTTGTCCATGTTCCTCTTTCTGCACTCAAACACAGACTCGCTTTCACTTTAAGTTGTTGTTTAAACCAGTCTGAGAGGAACCCTGATCACCTGACCCTGACTCCGCCCCCTCCATCACAGTCGGGTCAACGTGCGAGACACGAGAACTCGGCTCTCGGCGTATCAGAGCGTTAGAGACGTCACGTGATTGTCTGCCGAACATGAAAGTGTGTGAGGGAATCACCGAGGTTAAAAGGTGTGTGTGTGAAAACCACAAGCTCTCTGAACACAGTCGTTTTGTTTTTATTTATTATTACTTCATAAAAGTATTAATAATACTTTCCTTACGCTAATAACAGCACTAATCCTGTCAGATTTAACCTGCGAGTTGAGATTACTGGACAGTTTTATCCACTCGTTTAACCGCGGTCCTTTCTCATGTTACACAACGTGAGAAAATAAACCGTACTCTCTACTGACTTTAGCGAAAACAAATTATTACTTGGGGTCTACGTTGAAAGAAAATGGCGGCACGACCCACCTGAAAACGATCAGGACGACGACTTTATATACGTGTTTGTGTCTGTATTAACGCTCTTAATTAGCTAACTAGCTCACCGTGCGTTATTTCATATGGTGTGTACGTTAGCGAACATTTTGAAGCTAGTCAGTTAGATGTCCATGGGACTGAGCAACACACCGGAGCTTTCGCTTGGCCTTGGCTTACTTGTTGTCCTGGGAACTTGTTTTAAAGGGCCCCTGAAATCAAGGAGCTTTCTGTATTTAGGGTTATACACACCAGTTGGGGGGGGAAAAAATACAAATAGCTTCGGAGATATTATTATTATTCATAAGTAGTCAGAAGTTTGTGATCGTCCAATTAAATACTCTCTAGAACCATACATGACCCGCCTCTGGATGCGGACATCTTGTGGACGTCCAATACGAAGTCATTTGGTATTCCGCCTCCTATGAAGGGTATCAAACAGTGGACCCTATACCCTACATAGTGCACTACGTCCAATACGAAGTCATTTGGTATTCCGCCTCCTATGAAGGGTATTTAACGATGAACCCTATACCCTACATAGTGCACTACGTCCAATACGAAGTCATTTGGTATTCCGCCTCCTATGAAGGATATTTAACGATGAACCCTATACCCTACATAGTGCACTACGTCCAATATGAAGTCATTTGGTATTCCGCCTCCTATGAAGGGTATTTAACGGTGGACCCTATACCCTACATAGTGCACTACGTCCAATACGAAGTCATTTGGTATTCCGCTTCCTATGAAGGGTATCAAATAGTGGACCCCGTACCCTACATAGCACGCTACGTGTAATACGAAGTCATTTGGTATTCCGCTACCTATGAAGGGTGTCAAACGGTGGACCCTATACCCTACATAGTGCACTACGTCCAATACGAAGTCATTTGGTATTCCGCTTCCTATGAAGGGTATCAAATAGTGGACCCCGTACCCTACATAGCGCGCTACGTGTAATACGAAGTCATTTGGTATTCCGCTACCTATGAAGGGTGTCAAACGGTGGACCCTATACCCTACATAGTGCACTACTTCCAATACGAAGTCATTTGGTATTCCGCTTCCTATGAAGGGTGTCAAATAGTGGACCCCGTACCCTACATAGCGCGCTACGTGTAATACGAAGTCATTTGGTATTCCGCTTCCTATGAAGGGTATCAAACAGTGGACCCTATACCCTACATAGTGCACTACGTGTAATACGAAGTCATTTGGTATTCCGCTACCTATGAAGGGTGTCAAACGGTGGACCCTATACCCTACATAGTGCAGTACGTCCAATACGAAGTCATTTGGTATTCCGCCTCCTATGAAGGGTGTCAAACGGTGGACCCTATACCCTACATAGTGCACTACGTCTAATACGAAGTCATTTGGTATTCCGCCTCCTATGAAGGGTGTCAAATAGTGGACCCCGTACCCTACATAGCGCGCTACGTGTAATACGAAGTCATTTGGTATTCCGCTTCCTATGAAGGGTATCAAACAGTGGACCCTATACCCTACATAGTGCACTACGTCCAATCCATTCAGTATTTCACTCTAAAGTGGTAGCTCATTGGCTGCAGGTATATTTTGTCAGTGTGTTATTGGCTGAGTGTCTTCCCACACAATATTACTTTTACAATATTAATATCTCTTGGTTGATCAAAAAAAAAAAAAAAAGGTTGTTGGATAGCTTTCTTTTTTTTTTCTACAAGGTGGTGGTTATCTAACAGGTGCTTCTCAGAGGTGTTTCACCAACTTTATACACAGTCAGGGCTTCTCCATTAGTAAAACTACAGCAAAAGTCTTCCATTAAACCCCTCGCTGGTCTCCGTATTTAAGCTTTTACCCGATTTAAGATTCTGCGAGGGTATCTTGAAGTCAGCCAGGCACTGCGACACATCGTCACTGACTTCCTGTTTCACATCAACGTACGGTATCCAATCACAGCGAAGAAGCTATGGTTATAATGGGGACTGTAAAGTGTTAACACATTCCTGTGCTTGGCGTGCTTCCTGTCAGACTCCACCAATCTGATCTGTTAAATATTAAACTTTCCTTGAAGGGTAGTGTTATGTTTATGACGTTTCCCGCACTAAAGGTTGAGCCACGATTCAATTCAAGAACGCGAAAACGCAGAAGGCAAACACAATAGACGCAGAAAGCTCTGCCTCTAGAAGTTGTACTCGTGTTTGTACTGCATCAGCATGAAGGCATTTGCATGTTTCCAAGATAAAGCCCGTGCTGTTCAGGAAATGCACCGATGGCATTTTTGGAAACTTTTCAGTACGTTAGCGATATCAAAGCTGTTTTGGGTACTGACTGAGATCAACATCCTCTTAGCAACAGAGTCAAATCCGTTCGTGTGTCAGTCAGCATCACAACATAAACCGTTGTGTCACAGAAGCAGAACTCAAATCCAATCTGCTACCGTTCGACGCTTCAGACTCAGCACCAGCTCAGAACGTGTGCAGTCTTGCATTTGGTCCAAATTTGATCTGAAGGTATCCTCCTATGTGCAGGAAGTCCTATAATTCCATGACAGCTTCAACAAAGATGGCGGACCAAAGTGTCCCTGGAACCGAGGAGTCGTTTACGATGCGAGTGAATCATTCGTACTGCAGGTACGAGTCATATTCGTGTTCATAACTCACCAGGAGAGAACGTGCTAGAGCCGGATCACATCTGCAACGCACATCTGTGATCGTACCTTCACAGCTCCATGATAACTTTCCTCCTCTCGAACTACTCAGGGTATGATGTAGTGCACTTTATATCCATTTGGGATACAGCTCCCTACACACTTACATATACACACTACAGTAAGCACACTAGATACGAATGAAGGGCCTGAAATAATGCTTCAGACACCCTACTTAGTGGGCCTTACAGAAGTGCACTACATAAGGTGACTTCTACATCCTGTCCAGAGTACTTTACAGAGTGGATTTCAGCCCTCTACTCCAGAATGAAATGAACGACTTTAGGGTAAGAGCTCCTACACCCTATTTAGCGCACTTGCTCCCTGCTCACTATATACTCTACAGTGGTGCTTGAATGTGTGTGAACCCTTTAGAATGGTCTATATTTCTGCATAGATACGACCTAAACATCATCAGATCTTCACACGAGTCCTAAAAGTCGATAAAGAGAACCCGATTAAACAAACCAGACAAAATTTTTATACTTGGTCATTTATTTATTGAGGAAAATGATCCCATATTACATATCTGTGAGTGGCAAAAGTATGTGAACGTCTAGGATTAGCAGTTCATTTGAAGATGAAATTAGAGTCAGGTGTGAGTGAGTGAGTGAGTGAGCGCACGGTTTTATTTAAAGAACACGGATCTATCAAGGTCTGATCTTCACAACACGTGTTTGTGGAAGTGTATCATGGGACGAACAAAGATTTCTGAGGACCTCAGAAAAAGAGTTGCTGAAGCTCATCAGGTTGGAAAACGGTCACAAAACCATCTCTAAAGAGTTTGGACTCCACCGATCCACATTCAGGCAGATTGTGTAGAAATGGAGGAAATTCAAGAACATCGTTACGTTACATTGATCCAGTTAGTTCAGAATGCAGCTGCTAGAGTCCTAACTAGAACCAGAAGATACGACCACATCACCCCGATCTTATCCACACTGCATTGGCTCCCAGTGAAATTTCGCATTGATTATGATATACTACTACTAACCTATAAAGTTTTCTATGATCCGCCACGCCTACTTAGTTCAAAAGGTGCAGGCTATTTGTTGGTACCTCGAATAGCGAAGGCTACAGCAGGGGGAAGAGCTTTCTCTTATAGAGCCCCACAGTTATGGAACAGTCTTCCAATTAGTGTTCGGGACTCGGACACAGTCTCAGTGTTTAAGTCCAGGCTGAAAACAGATTTGTTTACTCAAGCTTACCATGAATAGACTTTCTTTTACGCAAAGCACATAGTCTTATCCATTACGGGATAGTGAGCATACCTAACGATCTCTCCCTCTCTCCTTCTGTCGAGCCACACATGATTTTATGGAGATCTCAGTGATCCTGACCCTTTCTGCTCTCCGGACCTGCCTGATCTATCCTCTGAGGCCCTACGTCTGGATGACGCTCTCATCAACTGGAGGCTACATTCTGCCACTGAGGACGACCCCAAGCAGTGCAGCCTGGAGATTGCTGAGGACGGTGCCGCTTGAAGTACCATGGAAATGGTTTTGGACCTCAATTCCACATGGAGGTTCTCGCTGTGGTTGCTGGGACTACAGTTGCTACTATGGATTTAGGACTGCATTTATCACATACAATTTTGCACTCAAGTCTCCTTTAGTGAACAGTGGACTAGTTCAACAAACAGACTTCATATTAAAACCATAACGAACTTTCCTTTACTTTCACACTATCCGTTGTTACCCAGATGATTACGGGTTCCCTTCTGAGTCTGGTTCCTCTCAAGGTTTCTTCCTCATATCATCTCAGGGAGTTTTTCCTCACCACCGTCACACTCAATAGGGATAAATCCACACACTTAAAATCTCTATCCTGTGTTTATATATTTCTGTAAAGCTGCTTTGAGACGATGTCCACTGTTAAAAGCGCTATACAAATAAAACTGAATTGAATTGTTCCCCTCTCCAGGAGTGGAGACCAGCAAAGATCACTCCAAGAGCAAGACGTGTAATAGTCTGCGAGGTCACAATGGAACACAGAGTAACTTCTAAGCAACTAAACGCCGCTCTCACATTGGCTAATGTTCATGTTCATGAGTCCACCATCAGGAGAACACTGAACAACAATGGTGTGCATGGCAGGGTTACAAGGAGAAAGCCACGGCTCTCTAAAATGTACATTGCTGTCCCTCTGTAGTTTGCTGAAGATCACGTGGACAAGCCAGAAGGCTGTTGGAAAAATGTCATGTTATGTTTGGAGAAATGAAAACACCGCATTCCAGCATAAGAACCTTATCCCATCTGTGAAACATGGTGGTGGTAGTGTTATGGTTTGGACCCGTTTTGCTGCATCTGGTCCAGGACGACTCGACATCATTGATAGAACAATGAATTCTGAATGATACCAGCGAACTCTAAAGGAAAACATCGGGACATCTGTTCACGAACTGAATCTCAAGAGAAAGTGGGTCATGCAGCAAGACAACGACCCTAAACACACGAGTCGTTCTACCAAAGACCGGGTAAAGAAGAATGAAGTTAATGTTTTAGAATGACCACGTTAAAGTCCTGACCTTAATCCAATAGAAATGTTGTGGAAAAACCTGAAGCGAGCAGTTCATGTGAGGAAACCCACCAACATCCCAGAGTCGAAGCCGTTCTGTACTGAGGAACGGGCTAAAATTCCTCCAAGCCGATGTGCAGGACCGATCAACAGTTACCCCGAACGTTTAGTTACAGTTATAACTGCACAAGAGGCTCACACCAGATACCGACCCCTAACGTTCACATACTTTTCCCCACTCACAAATATGTAATATTAGATCATTTTCCTCAATAAATAAATGACTAACTATAATATTTGTCTCATTTCGTTTAATCGGGTTCTCGTTACCTACTTTTAGGACTCGTGTGAAAATCTGATCATGTTTTAGATCAGATTTATACAGAAATATAGAAAATCCTAAAGGGCTCACAAACATTCAAGCGCCACTGGAAATACACTAGAGGGGTGAGATAGATTGGTTTTGACACCCTATATAGTTCACTTCATGCCTAAAAGGTAAGGTACTTGGTACTCAACTTCTACTAACGGTATTAAATAGTGGATCTTATGGATCTTCTACCCTACACAGTGCACTACGTCCAATACGAAGTCATTTGGGATTCTGCTAAGCGAGTGCACTAACCACACTGTACATAAGTTATGTTAAAAATGTGTGTCAGACTGCACTCAGTGCTACCTGATGTTAGCGCTCTAGCAGGGTGTTTTCCATTTTAACGTACAGCTCGTTAACAGAACGCCAGTTCTATGCGTTATCTGCTACAAGCTCCGCCCCTTGTGTTCCATGGTTTAGAGCAACAAAAAAAAAAAGTGCTTGCACGCTCGGTAAATACAGTCTTCATCCTGCTGTTTTTATTGAACTCTGTATGTGTGTGGGGTTGTGGGTGCCTGTGCACGGTGCCGTAACGAACACATCAGCTAGAATACAGAAGTGTGATTTGAGACCGTTACAACTAGCATGAGAAAATGTGCCTGCGAGCTTCAGTCTACAAGGCTGAGAGCAACCGCTGCTAACTCACATACTGAACAAAGAACAAACTCTCTGTCTCTCTCTCTCTCTCTCACGCTTTCTCTCTCTCTCTCTCTCTCTCTCACACACACACACACACACACGGAGAGAGAACAATCTCTAGTTTCTCTAGTTCCGCAAAATAAACACAGAGAGCCAAAACCCTGACAACTGCTCCTTATCGAAATATTCTAGCATGAATTAATAGCCCAGAAACATAAAACTTACACCAACCCTCCATCAAGTGCAAAAGTTTGTATCCCCTAAGATATAGGGCTGCATCCAGACTAGTGCTGGATCAAGTGCGATTTCATAAGCTGCTGAATAAATGTGTGTGGAAGCCATACTGTTGACTTAAGTTTGATTAAAGTGATAAGTATTAGGATTATTTACGCAGCAATATTCTGGAAATGAACTAGACTCCTATTAAATACTGAATTCAATTTTTGCCACTGTCTCATTCAAATACATATATTCGCTTTAGTGTTTTATTTTTAGCGTTTCTGATAGCAATACCGATGCTGAATATTCATACCCAGACAATATTGTTTCTTTAACAACTATCGAGCTAAATTCAGTTAGATTTTTTGGAAGCATGTCGATTAATTATATATATATATATATATATAGTAAAAATGCATAGCTAAAACTTTACATACACAAAACCACAGCTTTTTTAATCCATGTAACCCTCTACTGCATGAATCATTACATTTACACCCAATAAAATATTTTAATGGATTTTTATTACTTAAATTAGTTCAAGTAATAAAAATACATTTGGAAATGTGAGAAAGGTTTTGTTTCGGGGGAGCAGTTGGTTTTTGCCAAATTGTTGCCGTATGGAAACAAAGTGCACTGGTGGAAAGTATCATACCGTCAAAAACAACAAAAAGCATGAGATTACAATCCCACTTACTGCGTTTTACAGACTAGAAGTTGCAGAGGGTTTTTTGCCACCTAGTAAGTACGTCAAAGTTCAACCTTCTAGAAAGAACTTACAGTTGAACGGATTTACTCAGTCGAAATACATACAAAAATGTTTTGGGTGAAGTATTTTTCCCAATTCTTTCGCTTGAAACAGAACATTTAGAATATAAGGTGCGATTTACAACAACAGGTCTGAAATTACAACCGTTTTACAACCGCTCGGTTTCAATTCGTGAACGCGCGGAACAGTTCCGTTATCGCATGTTGTCGTCATACGGCGACAATTACATTTTGCATTGAACAGGATACTCAAAATATATAAACTTCTTGAAATGCCAACAAATACGTTTTAATTTATCTCAGACAGACAGTGTTTAAATGTTCACCATGCCATGTGGCTGCAGAAAGGAAGTGGAAAACGGCACTTCCTGGTCATGTGACATGCCATTTTCTTTTTTATGTCATGTCAGTGTTAAAGCCCCATTTTTCCAGTTGCATAGGAAAATAGTACTTTTGTATTACAGCCTATTAAAAAAATTGGAGATAAATTAATTGTTGTCATATGGCAACACCATGCAGTAAAGAGTTCAACTGTTTCATCAACATGGCAAATATAATCAATATAATAAACAATAAAGTATAAATATAGTAAAATCGACCCCAAGAAAAAATACAGTCACGGATTATTTCGATGTAAACTTTTTGACTTCCAAAAAATTTTTTTTTTTTTTAAAATTACCGGATTGAACTGAAGTCATTTGTTTTTTCCTCCGATGTCTGATCTGGCAATTGTTGCTAGTTTTGTCCCGAGAATATTGAATCGGTGCCATCTCCAGCTGTATTGCATTTGATAGCAAAATAAAAATAACCGTTTCTTTCTTTAAGCTGCGTTTTCCATCCCTGATTTTTCTTACGTAAAAGCGGTGGTCTAGACGCGTTGTAAAAACCCCATCATAGACGCTTCTACTCAAGAAAAAACTGCCAGACCATGAGGTGAACTACAAGCGGGACATTTGAGCAATAAGAGTAAGAACCAGTCTCAGAACTTTCCCCGCATGAATACCGATATAACTTTTGTACTTAAGTCAACGACTCTCGGCACGACTGAAAATGAAGACAGATCTATCTCATACAAGGGCGTTCACCATGTCGTGCTCCTTCACCATCACATGATCAAACACTGCATGTTAACATACCGACAGTGAAAAAATATATATCTCAGTTTGCATCTTTTTATCTTAAACAATATTAAACATTCTGAGTTTCCATTCAAAAATCAAAGGGGGGGGCATAAACTTCTGCACAAAGGTCAATATTTACTACTCCTGAGTATACACACCATTCGCAGGGGCAGTGAACTGAGCTGGAGGTTTATAAGCAGCGAACACCTACACATCCAGCTCCCTACACTCTATAAACTGGACTACACACATGACCGATACTGAGCCAATCAGGATTCGGCTCCCATTCTTCCAGGCTTACGAAATTAGAAGTGGAAGTATTAGCATTAAACGTACACACACACACACACACATTCAGACCTACACGTTGAAAATACTATAAAGTGTCGATTTTCATTGCACCTCCGCACATGCACTGATCATTGCTAACACTAGCTAGCTCTAGCTACCGCTAGCTAGTTTTATTGATGCTACGTTCACTAGCACCTGTGCCGGGTGTTCGATATAAACTAGCTAGCAAAGTATGAAAAGAATTAACTAGCTATATACTGCGTATATTAATCTGGAACCTACTGTTATACGTAGAACGTTCGGATTCTTCGCCACTTACGCATTTCAGTACCTAAACGATAGATTAACCTAAATATTATTAATTACAGGATATGACGTCACAGCTGCTGTGAAATATCCTCATACAAGTGCACTAGATAGGGTGCGAAAATAACGTTCCTGCACACTAGGTAGCTTAGTCTGTAAATGTCTGAAAATGTGGACGTATTTGGGATTCTAACTTCTTCTAAAAGTATGTACACCCCGTTTCATACCGTACATACTGTTTACAGAGAGTTGGATCCTCTGCTTCCTATACGCATGTAAGTGTACTACGTAGACGTGAAACAGGAAATGGTCTTTTTTTTTTTTTTCCTCACACTTTACCTTGTTGCAGTACAACATCCAGACCTCGTACAGTCTCTCGTTCGATGCCATTCTGCACGCTGGTGTGTGAGGGCGATGCCAGCATGCAGGCGCAAATATTCAAACGATAACCCGGAGTCAGCAGTGTGGCTTCCACATGGTCCGAGCCGCTCTCTCTGGGGGAACGTCTCAGGGGAGCTCGATCACGAGATAGTGTTTCTGTGAATTAAAAGCCCATCGCTCTCTCTCTCGCTCTCTCTCTGTGGTATGTGAGTGAATTATTCAATGTAGCAGTGGGAAATCCTCCCAGAGTGTCAGAGTTGAGTGAGTGAGGCCGGCGTGTACTGCTCCATGGGGAGCGATGTCCCGGACCAGTCGGACTGCGTCGATATTCCCTTTCACCTGAGAAAATAAAACGTGGGCTGACGATCAGTGAAGAGATACAGAGAATAATTATATTAAACATTTCAAATGATAGACAGTGGGTACATTTAAGCATGAGGAAAAAAGACAAATATTAAAAGGTTCATATTACAAAGCTGCTTAAATTTAGGATTATGTTATACTGTGTGTTATATGTTATATATTATGTTGTTATAAATTACATTACTTGTTATACAGTACGTTATGTCACATGCATGTGGCGTCATATGTCACATGTGATGTTACATGTGATGCTACATTATGTGTTACAAGTGATGTTCCGCTATGTGTTACATGTGATGTTCCGCTATGTGTTACGTGATGTTCCGCTATGTGTTACATGTGATGTTCCGCTATGTGTTACATGTGATGTTCCGCTATGTGTTACATGTGATGTTCCGCTATGTGTTACATGTGATGTTCCGCTATGTGTTACATGTGATGTTCCGCTATGTGTTACATGTGATGTTCCGCTATGTGTTACATGTGATGTTCCGCTATGTGTTACATGTGATGTTCCGCTATGTGTTACATGTGATGCTACGCTATGTGTTACATGTGATGTTCCGCTATGTGTTACATGTGATGCTACGCTATGTGTTACATGTGATGTTCCGCTATGTGTTACATGTGATGCTACGCTATGTGTTACATGTGATGTTCCGCTATGTGTTACATGTGATGTTCCGCTATGTGTTACATGTGATGCTACGCTATGTGTTACATGTGATGCTACGCTATGTGTTACATGTGATGCTACGCTATGTGTTACATGTGATGCTACGCTATGTGTTACAAGTGATGTTACGCTATGTGTTACATGTGATGCTACGCTATGTGTTACATGTGATGTTCCGCTATGTGTTACATGTGATGCTACGCTATGTGTTACATGTGATGTTCCGCTATGTGTTACATGTGATGCTACGCTATGTGTTACATGTGATGTTCCGCTATGTGTTACATGTGATGTTCCGCTATGTGTTACATGTGATGTTCCGCTATGTGTTACATGTGATGCTACGCTATGTGTTACATGTGATGTTCCGCTATGTGTTACATGTGATGCTACGCTATGTGTTACATGTGATGTTCCGCTATGTGTTACATGTGATGCTACGCTATGTGTTACATGTGATGTTCCGCTATGTGTTACATGTGATGCTACGCTATGTGTTACATGTGATGTTCCGCTATGTGTTACATGTGATGTTCCGCTATGTGTTACATGTGATGCTACGCTATGTGTTACATGTGATGTTCCGCTATGTGTTACATGTGATGCTACGCTATGTGTTACAAGTGATGTTACGCTATGTGTTACATGTGATGCTACGCTATGTGTTACATGTGATGTTCCGCTATGTGTTACATGTGATGCTACGCTATGTGTTACAAGTGATGCTACGCTATGTGTTACATGTGATGCTACGCTATGTGTTACATGTGATGCTACGCTGTGTTACATGTGATGTTACGCCATGTGTTACATGTGATGTTACGCCATGTGTTACATGTGGTGTTACATGTGATGTTACGCTATGTGTTACATGTGATGTTACGCTATGTGTTACATGTGGTGTTACATGTGATGTTATGCTATGTGTTACATGTGGTGTTACATGTGATGTTACGCTATGTGTTACATGTGGTGTTACATGTGATGTTACGCTATGTGTTACATGTGATGTTACGTGTGATGTTACGCTATGTGTTACGTGTGATGTTACGCTATGTGTTACGTGTGATGTTACGCTATGTGTTACGTGTGATGTTACGCTATGTGTTACATGTGATGTTCGCTATGTGTTACATGTGATGTTCGCTATGTGTTACATGTGATGTACGCTATGTGTTACATGTGATGCTACGCTGTGAGTTACATGTGATGCTACGCTGTGAGTTACATGTGATGCTACGCTATGTGTTACATGTGATGCTACGCTATGTGTTACATGTGATGCTCGCTATGTGATACATGTGATGCTCGCTATGTGATACATGTGATGTTCGCTATGTGATACATGTGATGTTCGCTATGTGATACATGTGATGTTCGCTATGTGTTACATGTGATGTTCGCTATGTGTTACATGTGATGTTCGCTATGTGTTACATGTGATGCTACGCTATGAGTTACATGTGATGCTACGCTATGAGTTACATGTGATGCTACGTTATGTGTTACATGTGATGCCAAGTTATGTTACATGTGATGTTCCGCTATGTGTTACATGTGATGTTCGCTATGTGTTACATGTGATGCTACGCTATGAGTTACATGTGATGCTACGCTATGAGTTACAAGTGATGCTACGCTATGTGTTACATGTGATGCTACGCTATGTGTTACATGTGATGCTACGCTATGTGTTACATGTGATGCTACGCTGTGTGTTACATGTGATGCTACGTTATGTGTTACATGTGATGCTACGTTATGTGTTACAAGTGATGCTACGCTATGTGTTACATGTGATGCTACGTTATGTGTTACATGTGATGCTACGTTATGTTACATCTGATGCTACGTTATGTGTTACGTGTGATGTTACGTTGTGTTACATGTGATGTTACGTTGTGTTACATATGATGTTACGCTATGAGTTACATGTGATGCTACGTTATGTGTTACATGTGATGCTACGTTATGTTACATCTGATGCTACGTTATGTGTTACGTGTGATGTTACGTTGTGTTACATGTGATGTTACGTTGTGTTACATATGATGTTACGCTATGAGTTACATGTGATGCTACGTTATGTGTTACATGTGATGCTACGCTATGTGTTACATGTGATGCTACGCTATGTGTCACATGTGATGTTACGTTATGTGTTACATGTGATGCTATGCTATGTTACATGTGATGTTACGTTATGTGTTACATGTGATGCTATGTTACATGTGATGTTACATTATATGTTACATGTGATGTGCTGCTACGTTATATGTTACATGGTATGTCACGTCACATGTGACGTTACACGTGGCGTCCCGTTACGTTACACATCACGTGGCGTTCCGTTATGCATCCGTAACGTTTGTACATTAACTGATACTCATTTCCATGAATAATCCCACAGTACGTCGCATGCAAACTAACATTTTGTAAAGATTCCGTGAGCCAAATCTTCTGTCAAACCCTCACGGAGTATGCGGGAGGCACTCGTTTATATCGTCTCCCACCCGAAATCAGACCGAAACCAATTAAAGTTGAGGTTAAAACTCAAAACAATGAAACAGATGATGTTCAAAAGGACTATCTGTCACTTAGCCACATAGTTCAATAATTATCAAGCCCAACCTGCCGAACAGTTCTTCTAATAATGCTCCAAACAATGGCTTTGTATAAAACGAGATTATATAAATGTTACCGCATTCCTCAAGCATGACAACCAGAACGTCTACTTCATAACAGCCCTCGTGTTTACTGTTTCCTGCAGGTAATAAACAACAGACAACTGAATATTCTCCATATTTTGACAGAATTGATTTTTTAAATTTATTTATTTTTTTTTTTTTACTTTTGATATGTTTTCCTACACTACCCACAATGCCATTTGACTAACTGCTGATAGTGACTGAGTGGTTCTGCAGTGCTACTGTGCGTTCAGGTCCTCCTGGGAAGTTCGTATTTACGAGTCGGGAAGTCGTACTTACGACGTCAGGTGCGTTCAAGTCGCTTGTGTCGGAGCGAGATGGCGGCGTTGCTTCTCTTAATTAACTACAACAAAAACCTAGCAAGGTTTTTTAACTCTAGTTCTAGAAAACGAAGGACAAAAGGTATGTCTAGCTTGTTTTTTAATCAATTTACGAAGCTGCTGTAAACTTTATCGTTACGCATTATATCGTAATTGTACAACGCTGTCGTGTGTGTGTGCAGGAAATTAGCTTGCAAATAAAAACGCCTGACAATAACGTGCTGCAGAAACCAAACACGTAATAACTGAAATCAGCTTCTGAGGCGAGTAAACATTCAATTTCAACAAATTTAGCGCCAACTACGGACTTCGCGTCCGTCGACTCCGGCGTGTTTTCCTACGGACACGCGCCCGACTCGGAAACTCTGCGCTCGAACGAAAATCCACAGCTTCCCCCGCTCGTAATTATGACTTACGATCTTCCCGCCACGACTGAACGCACCGTCAGCCCTTGCATCATCTCTACTTGCGATGAGAGATCGATACGATGCGGCGGCGCTTTAGTCCGTCAGTCTGCCCAGCTCTCTAATCTCCTCACCTGTACACTCTGCTCAAGCAAATCAGCTTCCAAAGCTTTCATGCAAATACCGTCTGACACCGTCGCGCTCGTCATGATCACGTAGACTAGTCTCTGTGGTAACCAGGGCAACTGTGTCGTATAGCCGGGTCGCATTCTGGGATGTAGAGTCCGGCGTTCGTGCCAACGGATTGTCCGACCGTGACGGCCGCTGACTTCTCACGGGAATAACGAAAATCACTAAACACGTCGCGAACATTTCTGACGTATTTCACGTGCATCAGGGAGGAGTTTTCTTTCGACGTGCATCCCGAGTCATTTTACATGCGTAGGAAGCCTGGCAGCTGAAGTGGACATTCATACCAAAATCAGTCCCAAATGAAGGATCCTCAAAAGACATCTGGTATCCGAATGGGACAGACTTCATCATGCTGGCGTGATGAAACGGCTGCCATAAATCAGCAGTTCTTCTTATGCCGGTTTATAATAACCCTCACGTTTAATCCTTACAGTTGAGCTCATAAGTTTACACCCCCCCCAATCTATTGTGTTGCCTGCAAGGGGTATGTAAACTTATGACCGCAGCTGCATATACAAGTTATAATTATCAGATTTTGTCCGTCCTAACCGTACACCGAGTGTAGACCTAAAGCCGATCGGGTCTCACTGAAATATCAGACGTTGCCATGACCACTGGAAAATATGTCTTAAGAAACCCTTAATATAAAAGAGATGTGTGTTAAAGAAGGAGGGGGCGATGAGGGCATTTCAGTATGTTCAGTTTCCATGGGGTAGAAATATGTGGTTGCACACATGCAAAATCCTTTTGTCAGCCTTTACCAGAGGGGAAAAAAAACAGAACAGAAACACAAAAAGAGGTAGATATTTGTTCATTTGGGCTGTCAGGGTTTCCCAGCTAGTCCCGGTGTACGATCAGACGGTCACCTCACTGCTGACATGATCAGTACGACCGCTGAAATACATTTCAGTTTCTATTTCTACGTGAATCCCGTCGGAACTGACATACCGGTAAAGATTCGATTATATCCTGAAGGAAAAGAGCTTTCACTTTTCGTCAGTATGAAGACACTCCAGAAAGAATAAATAAATAAATAAATAAATAAATAAATAACTGCTCACACTTCTCTATCATCTCCTACCAGAAACTGAACGAAACCACGTATCGGCCGAGTTTATAACAGACGACGTGGCGGAGGAGAGATGTATTCGCATGGGTGGCGTAGGTACAGCATAAAGACACGTTATGGTCATGTGACCGATCAAGGATTAATCGTTTGTATTAAAACGAGGTGTGTGGCGCGTGAATGGAATTTTTGACGGCACTGTCATTCTGAAGACACGCCCATTTCTCGGATTTATGCGCTGGGAATGAATTTCTTAATTACTACAGATGTCGGGGGGAAAAAAGCAGGTCTAGGGGGTGGTTGGGTTTGGGGTTTTTTTTTTTTGGGGGGGGGATAGTTTACAAAGCAGTCTGTGATCATTAAGACCTTTTTTTATAGCGAATAATCAGACTCTAATCTCGTTAAACCTATTCTATGGCAAAACAAAGGGAACATCGTGCTGTGAGAGAAGCGTTCGAATGAAGAAGTGAGGATAGTTATTATGTATCATTTTTACAGGTTTCTGTTTGTATATCGTCAGAATGGCCGGGAAAAAGGTTTAAATACGGAAGAAAATATTCCAAAGATTGAGGGAAAATGTGATGAAGATGAAATGATAAAAAGGCATAGCGCAAATTAGAAATGCGTGCGCACCACGGTCAACTTGTTTCCGCCGGCCGAAGAAACAGAAAGACAAACAAGGAAAATACGGCTCCCTTTTCAAACGTTCAGACTTTTTTTTCTGGATAGTCGTGTGGTTTCTGAGACGTACGTCAGTTGTGCTGAGACTTGGCAACCCTGCCTGGGGGCACTTACTTATGTAAGATATGACCAGAAATCTTATCGCAGAGAAAGAACAAGAATTAGGAGAATTTTGGGGAGACTTAGCCCTGCTGGAAAAAAAAAACAACAACAACTATAGAAACCCTCAGAGAATTTGTAATGGTTTTAATGGTTATAATGGGAATTGTATTGGTTTTAATGGAAACTGTAATGGACCCTGTGGGTCTCTACTGGTAATTTGTTGCCTTCGATTGATAGCATGTTATGTCTAGTGGGTACCATTAAGGACCAGTAATGGTTTTAATGGTTATAATGGGAATTGTATTGGTTTTAATGGAAACTGTAATGGTCCCTGTGGGTCTCTACTGGTAATTTGTTGCCTTCGACTGGTAGCATGTTATGTCTAGTGGACACCATTAAGGACCAGTAATGGTTATAATGGGAATTGTATTGGTTTTAATGGAAACTGTAATGGTCCCTGTGGGTCTCTACTGGTAATTTGTTGCCTTCGATTGATAGCATGTTATGTCTAGTGGGTCCCATTAAGGACCAGTAATGGTTTTAATGGTTATAATGGGAATTGTATTGGCTTTAATGGAAACTGTAATGGTCCCTGTGGGTCTCTACTGGTAGTTTGTTGCCTTCGACTGGTAGCATGTTATGTCTAGTGGACACCATTAAGGACCAGTAATGGTTATAATGGGAATTGTATTGGTTTTAATGGAAACTGTAATGGTCCCTGTGGGTCTCTACTGGTAATCTGTTGCCTTCGATTGGTAGCATGTTATGTCTAGTGGACACCATTAAGGACCAGTAATGGTTTTAATGGTTATAATGGGAATTGTATTGGTTTTAATGGAAACTGTAATGGTCCCTGTGGGTCTCTACTGGTAATTTGTTGCCTTCGACTGGTAGCATGTTATGTCTAGTGGACACCATTAAGGACCAGTAATGGTTATAATGGGAATTGTATTGGTTTTAATGGAAACTGTAATGGTCCCTGTGGGTCTCTACTGGTAATTTGTTGCCTTCGATTGATAGCATGTTATGTCTAGTGGGTCCCATTAAGGACCAGTAATGGTTTTAATGGTTATAATGGGAATTGTATTGGCTTTAATGGAAACTGTAATGGTCCCTGTGGGTCTCTACTGGTAGTTTGTTGCCTTCAACTGGTAGCATGTTATGTCTAGTGGACACCATTAAGGACCAGTAATGGTTTTAATGGGAATTGTATTGATTTTAATGGGAACTGTAATGGTCCCTGTAGGTCTCTACTGGTAATCTGTTGCCTTCGATTGGTAGCATGTTATGTCTAGTGGACACCATTAAGGACCAGTAATGGTTTTAATGCTTAGCTGATGGTTTGTAATGGCACTTGTAGTGGAAACCATTAGAATGCCTGTAATGGCTTGTATTGTTTTGGGGGGGTTTTCAGCAGGGAGGACTTGAAGACATTTTTGTACAAAGATTTTGTTGGTATTATTATTATTAATAATAATAATAATCATTATTATTATTATTATTATTATTATCATATATTTATATATAAGCAGTTCAGCACAATTAGGACCAAAGAGCTGGACATTTGCCAGTAATTGGACCCTATGAGTATTTTCAGTGCCCCAGAATATCATTATTATATTTATTTTGCTCTGAAAGCCATCTCGAGATGTGTGTTAGAGAATAAACTTGCTCTCTGAAGTGTAAAGTTTTGAGTTTAGAGGGGTATTAGGGGCATTTTCATATCACTAGCCTCATATTTACTTGAGCTTCAGATCCTCGGATTAAGGAGCCTATAATAAGAAGCTCTGCATGCCACAGCAACGTCAACCACCAATGTTATTAACTCTCTCACACACACACACACTTAAATACACACACTGCTGAATAATCAGCTCTTTATCTACATGACATCCTGTTATTCTCGGCAGGTTAGTTAGTTAGTTAGTTAGTTAGTTAGTTAACTTACCCAAGTTAATAAAGCAGCTCCCGGATGACTATAATCCTACAGAGAGCTGCTTCCAGTCCTCTCACTTCGACCTGCCTTCCTCTTCGGTAACGTCCTAAATGTCGTAAAGCTCCATGAAAACACTGCACACAAGCCAGCTAGCCTGATTAGCCTCGGCTTGACAGGCGACTCAAAATATTGTTTAAGTTACTGGAGGAAATGTAAGCCCATTCTCAGTACAGCGAGCCTACTCGAGCCACTGGGAGTCCAGGCACGCAGCAGTGCATGCTTCGCTCTTGTTATTTTTCCCCTCCAGCTTTATTATTTATATATTTATTTTTGACGTTCGTTTTGCGACAGCGCTTCACTGCTTTACGACAGTCACAGACTTCTTTACGGTGCCGATGTGGAGCTGGAGCGCCACAAGTCGCGTTGCAAGAGGCGTGGCGTGGTGTGGGCTGTGTTCCAATCGGCATACTGGGGTTCTAGTGTACCTTATGAAGGGGTTTTAAAGTCGGTCTTACTTTAAAAGCACCTGTTTATTTCATGTTATAAATTAATTATATAGGACTAATTCTATTATGATGATTATTGTTATATTATTATTTTCAGTGTTATAATCATATAATTATATTATATGATGATAATTATATTTATAATCAGGTATTTTGTTGGTTTTGGTGGTGGTATGTTTATTGTTGTTGTTGGTGGCGGTATGTTTATTGTTGGTGGTGGTGGTGGTATGTTTGTTGTTTTTGGTGGTGGTGGTATGTTTGTTGTTGTTTATGTTGTTATGATTTGTTGTGGTATTTTTATTGTTGGTGGTGGTATTTTGGTTGTTGTTGATAGTGCTGGTGATGGTATGTTGTTTTTGTTGTTATTATTGGTGGTGGTTGTGGTATGTTGTTATCGTTGTTGTTGCTGTTGGTTTGTTGTTATTGGTGGTGGTCATGGTATGTTTATTGGTATGTTTGTTGTTTTTGTTGTTATTATTGGTGGTGGTGGTGGTATGTTTATTGTTGGTGGTGGTATGTCTTGTTGTTTTTGTTGTTATTATTACTATTAGTGGTGGTGGTATGTTTATTGTTGATATTGGTGGTGGTATTATTATTATTATTATTATTGTTATTATTATTATTATTGGTGGTGGTGGTGGTATGTTTATTGTTGATATTGGTGGTGGTATTATTATTATTATTATTATTATTATTATTATTATTATTATTGGTGTGGTAGTTTTATTGTTATTATTATGTTTATTATCGTTGGTGTTGTTGTTCTCCATAAGTAAATTTAAGCGGAGTATCCACTCAGAGATTTTCCTACAGTTTGCAGTGTTCATGTGTTGTACTCTGTACTGCATTGTTGCACCGCACTACTGCACTGTATCGTGTTGTACTCATATATGTATCTAAAGACGTGAGTAAAGACGTGAGTAACTGATGGATGAGTATATTTTAAGATATATCGCCACCTCTTGGTCAGAAGCTGAGCGTGCTATGTGCTGAGACAAATGGAACCAGCCTGCCTTGTGTCAACATATACTAGTTGATGTGTCGAGGTTTTCTATAATGAGATGTTTCTGTAACGTCTGTGGAAGGAGTCTCCAGTGTCAGTGCTTTGTAACGGTTAGTAGGTTTTCCCCCACAAGAAAGTCTTCAGGACAGAGGCTGTTTATACTTGCTATAACCTAAGCGAGGACAGAAACCAACTTGTTTATTGTTGATCTTTTTGAGTGGCATAAATAAGCTCTAAATAAATGGAACACATTATTATTATTATTATTATTATTATTATTATTATTATTATTACTTGCTTTGCGGGTTTTCACAACATTAAATGTTACTATAAATGTATCAAATGGATAAAAAGTATGGCGTTCATTAATCAATAAACAATTGTACTCAGTTGGCAAATTGCAGTGGTATAAGATGAATAAAAAAAAGTCCGGGATGTGTAACTTTGGGGTGTTACAGGTAACTTCATCACCGCAGCCCATTGTTGATTATTTTCCTGTAACAGCACACCATCAAGCGTTTTCCTCCTCACGTAATCCCTGAGATTAAATCACGATCAAAAGATTAGAAAAAGACGTCAGAAAAGACAGTAGAGCAATTATTAACAAAGTGGGTAAGAATATATTTATCACACATTATAATGACTCGTACAGTTTACAGAAAGTCCATAAGGAGTCCATCACAGTCTTTAGTTCTTCAACAGTATGGAAGTGACTTTATGTTTCTTCACAGGTTCTGTTAACACAAGGTTCAGGTTTCGGCACTGGGAAAAAAAAAAACCTGGAGGTCGATCATAGTGCATGCACACACACACACACACACACACACACACACACACACACACCTACAGACACGCACTCTTTTCCCATTTCGTGTTCCCAGCGTTGGAGGCTCAGTATATCGGTTTCGTTACTACAGTGGTGTGTCGGAAGTCACTAAGGTTTAATAACGCGTCTCTAAACGTTTGAGAAGAAAACCGTTCTCATGAACACGAGGCTATTTTTGAAGAAATACCAAACAAAAAATTTGACCTCGTGATGTCTTAATGAAAGTGGAACCGTACGGGGTTTAAATAAGGCTCTGGTACTGTAATAGGTTTATAAACGTGCAGTAAATCACAGCATGGCTTAATTGTGATTATAATAATAATAATAATAATAATTTAAAAAATAATAAATAATTTGTTATCGTTATTATTATTAGACTCATCATTAGATTCGAACTCCTTTTTCTTTTCCTTTTTTTTAAAAAAAACATTTTTGTCTATGCGGTTATTTATCTCAGCAAGAATGATCTATTGTACTGGTTTAAAGACTTTTGTGTATCATATATATGTGTATATAAAAAAAAAAAAGAAAATATTTTCATATAATTTTAATATCAAAAGTAACAAATAATGAAAACGTAAGGTCTACCCTTACAGCCGTAGTTAAAATAAGCTCTTAGGACAAAAAGAGATATAATATCATGTTATCATGTTGGAAAAATATATAACAGAACCTATGCGGTACTTTTACAGTTCCTCTCATACCTCGAAGTGTTTATCAGATCAGTCACTGTTACCTGTCTAACGTTTAATCAGCCAGTAATACGGCGGTTATGGGAATTTTCAGCTCCGTATCGGTGAGGAAACGTTTCCTGTCAGTTTGTCCATTATTTTCTGTACACAATGGAACAAAGCTCGGATGATGACGTGAAGATTTTCCACTGTACGGTCTATAGCGAGAGGTACGGGATCAGCCGGTATGGAGGCTCACAGTAGAAGAGTGTGTGTAGGGGGAAAGGTGTGAACTGCGGACTGATCTCCAGAGTTGAGAGATATGACAGAGAAAGACAGGGAGATA